>NC_136057.1:49453643-49483643 GCF_964261635.1 Lissotriton helveticus | reverse complement strand
CGAAGCCCGACATGACTATAGACTGCAGACACAGAAAAACAGCGGCTTGACACGAAAAACTATGCTCCACCAATCTAAACATGGCCCACATCCCTCGTCACAGCAGAGCCAGAATGGGAGGTTTCTCCTTCCATGTCTTGCTCCGACCCGATGGAATTCTATGCCTCCTAACCTTAGAAACAGTCAATATCACTTACTGATCCGGAAACAGTGGAAGGCCCGGCTCTTCTCCATCTAGGCTGACGATTTCGCCTCTCTGCGGCTGTGTTTCATAGGATCCATTTATGTCCCTTGCTGATATTGTCTCACACCCGAACCCTCACCTTCCCCTCAAGGCAGGCAGTCTCCAGGTGTTGTGCTATCTAAGGCTCTGCTCTCTTCTTGTAAAGGGGCAAAGTGGTAACACCCCTGCAGCAAGTGCCTCTATCAGCCGCAGGAATAAGATACAGTGCACACCAATACCCTGCCTAGTAAAGGTCTGAAACAGACCGAAAAAGGAGCATGTACCTACATGTTCACCTCCTCTGTTTGTACCTCATTAGTAGCTACCTGTGCACTTCCTCCGTTTGTATGTCCCGGGTGAGCCTCTTTAATGACGCTTGTGATCCTGGTACTGCCAAGCATGGCCGTTTGTCTATCAGATCATTACCTGATGTCTGCTGTGTGCATCGAGTCACTCCTCTGCTTTAGCTGTGAGTGAACCCTGTGGAGCGAGTACGCAGACGTAAGAGAATATGGAAGGCGATGAACAGGGAGTAAGGTGAAGCTGATTTCAAGAAATGCCCAAAGGTGTAAATGCTGCACACACCTGCCACTGACATCTTTTCCCACTCTGCCAACGCTCCATCCACCCACAGAGTAGCATGCTGGCACCACACGGAAAACATTAAGTCAGATGCCATGGCAAGGTAGAATGAGACAATAAGCAGACGTTTCGGCAGCAGAGATATCACAGGTATATTACAGGTTGTGATGGAATCGCTATAATAAATGCTGCAATCTTCCAAAAAATGCTTGAACCAACCCCAGGAAAGTGGCAAAGATAACTTAACAAACAGAAAAGAAAAGACAGGAGTTGGAACTTCAGCTGCTCCAGTGTGAACAGGAAAGTATTGTCAAGAAGAGTGTGAATGGAACTTCATTTCTTATATACTTCCTGAAGAGTTTTGTTTGTGATATGGTTCTTGAAAGGGTTACCGTTGTTATACACTTCCTGAAACTGAAGTGACAGCAGCACATCCTGATCCATCTCTTTTTCCACAATCCCTTCTTGTTTAAATAAAATCTTGGCCATGTTGCATCTTCCTAAAGCTGTACCTCTAGTGAGTGGGCACTCCATGTGTGCTCTTTCTGGACTAAGTTACTCTGTGAACACTGGAAAATCACCTCCTTTTCTGAAGTAAGTAAGAGTGACATGTTCAATGAAAGATTTAGTTAAATATCTGTGTATGGTGAAATATCTCTTGGTAACTTTCATAAATGGTAAAGAAGAGATATCTTTTACAACTAGTTAAATATTGTGTATTCACATTCTCTTACATTTCCATTTAGTGATTTTAAATCTCTTTACATCCAATAGGAAACCAGCCTTGAATGAACAAATGATCGTGAAATTCTGAAAAAAGTGGTTAGACAAAATGAGCTCCAATATTCAGGAAAAGATCTGCATAGTCAGAGACTGAGGACCATGAACATAAACTGATCGATCCTGGAAGAAGCATATCAGTGGATGCACGCAACAGGACTAAGAAATGACCTCTAGAAAATTAAGGCGACAACACTGACAAACCACCTCCTGTATAAACAGGCCTGCACCACCAGCTTTGATCATGTGTCCGGTATGGGGTAGATACAGCATTGCTCTGCTTCCTGTAATGATGGCAGACCACCATTGAGCACGCTAGGTGTATTATAAACTCTTTCTGGCCAAACCACAGGAGCACGAGAAAAACACAAGGGAGTGGAGCCAGACAACTGAAGGGTAATAGAAAGAGAGGGTCTTTGATCTACAACAGACTGTGCTAATTTGCATCGACCAGGAGGAAGACTAATCTTTACCCGTAACACACAAAACTAATATGCAATCTAAAGACATACCCACCTACAAAGAAGCTTTACTTGCCAAACTAATAATATATGTAGCTGACTAGTCTTGTATTTCTGAAATCAACCATCCCAAAATACCACACACACACCGGGAAGTGCTTTATCAACCATGTTAGCTCCTCAGGAAACGCACTCATGGGATACAGACAAAGATAAACCCGGCCCAGAGACACTAACCAAGAAAGAAAAATCATACCCATGCAGCAAGAGCTTTAGTTTTTCATCGCTACTAAAGAACCATCATCAAACACACACAGGAGAAGCAACGTGCAATTGCAATGAATGTGCTAAGAACTTCAGTCAGTTATCACAGCTCCAAAGACATCAGCGAACACACACTGGGGAAAAACTGCACCATTGCACTGAATGTGTGAAGAAATTCAGTCAGTTATTAGACCTCCAAGTACATAAACAAACACACACGGGGGGAAAACCATACAAGTGCAGTGAATGTGGAAGTAGTTTTAGTGATTCCTCAACACTCAGGAGTCATCAGCGAACACACACTGGGGAAAAACCATTCCAGTGCATTGAATGTATGAAGAGCTTTAGTCAGTTATCAACTCTCCAATCACATCAGCGAACACACACAGGGGAAAAACCATTCCAGTGCAGTGAATGTATGAAGAGCTTTAGTCAGTTATCAACTCTCCAATCACATCAGCGAACACACACAGGGGAAAAACCATTCCAGTGCAGTGAATGTATGAAGAGCTTCAGTCTGTTATCACATCTCCAATCACATCAGCGAACACATACTGGGGAAAAACCATACCATTGCAATGAATGTGGAAGTAGTTTTAGTCATTCCTCAACACTCGGGAGTCATAAGCGAACACACACAGGGGAAAAGCCATTCCAGTGCAGTGAATGTGTAAAGAGCTTCAGTCGGTCATCAGACCTACAAAAACATAATCGAACACACACTGGGATAAAACCATTCCAGTGCATTAAGTGTATGAAGAGCTTTAGTCGGTTATCAACTCTCCAATCACATCAGCGAACACATACTGGGTAAAAACCATTTCAGTGCAGTGAATGTGGAAGCAGTTTTAGTCATTCCTCAACTCTCAGGGGTCATCAGCGAACCCACACAGGGGGAAAAGCATTCCAGTGCAGTGAATGTATGAAGAAATTCAGTCAGTTATCAACCCTCCGGAACCACCAGCAAACACACACGGAAATAACCATACCATTGCACTGAATGTGTGAAGAGCTTCAGTGGGTTGGCAACCCTCCGGAGCCACCAGAGAACACACACGGGGGAAAAACCCTCACCACCCAGCCAGTGAGGAACAGCAACAAGACTGCTCTTCAGCACACCAATCCTTATACATAACACACTACAGGGGTTTGCTCCAGGGTCAAACTCACTTTACTTTCACGTTAACAGCAACAAGTTCTAAACTGGAGAATCTAAATTTAGGAACAAGGGGTTTATACTTCCATTAGTGGCATAATACATTAGAAACCCAATACTTTATAGATCTGTATTAATGATACATATCCAAACACCACCTATGTATGGACATCCAAGAGCCTTTAAAAACCACACTACAGAGGTGTGTACCAGGATTTACTTTAACATTAACAGGAACTAAATTATGATACAGCAAGAACAATCATGATGCTATGGAATGTACACAATGATGACTAGATGTTACATGTTAATAAGAAATTTATGTTTTTAGACGTAATAAAACAACAAATGTATTTAAATTCATGGTATTTGACTGCTGAGTGTATATAAGGCGATCTTAGATGTGATTTATTCCCTAAACTTTAAAGATAATTTGTGATGTCAGCAAGGAGCCTAGTTTATTTGGTAATAGAGGGGTCAAATCTCGATAGCATGACTGCTTTCAGCTGGGAGTCTGTTGCAGGTGGTATCAGAGGGGACTTTTCTCGCCAGTATGCCTTCTCTCAGAGTGAGAAGCGGTTCTTTGCTTGAGATGGTACTACCTCTCCTTCTGTGTTAATGAAGAGAGAAGTGCTACCAGTAATACTGAGATCTGGGATTCACAGCTGTTTTGGGAACTTAATTCAGTCTTTTTTACCCAATCAATACCTGATTTATTTAGGAAAGCTAAAATATGTCTGTGCCTTGGCAGTCCTCTTGTTAATAATCCATAAAAATACCACAGGGATTTAAACATGAATTTGGCAAATACAAAATTGTCTTTTTTTTGTTAAGGTTCTTATATAGCACTGCTTTATCTACTAATGCCTGAGTTTTCTTCGAGCCCTTCGAGAAGTTTTCCATCGACAGACTCAATGGGATTTCCGATGAAAGGCTGACAATCTGTCCAACTCTAAACAAGGATGGTGGGTGGACCGTTGGTTTGGCTGGTGTAACGCTTTGTTGCATTTTTGATAGTGCCCTAAATCCAACCCGCCTTTCTTTAGTGATTTTTCTATTTTGAGTTACATTTGAAGACTGTTCCGCTCATTTATAGTTTGACAGGGGTCCACGGTCTGCCAGAGGAACAGGCTTAACAACCTCCACTACCCCGTTGGACTACCATCCACCATATTTAGCGATCTCCACCAATCTGGCTTTCCCTGTGTCTTCAGAGGAGCAACAGGAGCTCCTCTAAAAGCACCTAAAGTTTGCTGAGTGGCTGCCATTTTCACACGGGTGCACAACAGACTTTTTAGTTTTACTCCTAAAGTGAGAGTTTGCTTTTTGTAAAACCAATAAATCATGTACTTGATACACTGAGAGCTTTCTACAAGGGAGTCTAGGTCATTTTTCATATATTTTTTCTGTTTGAGACAGCCAGTCTTTTCATGGTGTTCCTGAAGAGAAACAAGCAGGTCAGAATGCCCACCATAAGTAGGGCAGACAGTTTGATGTACGTACACCAACGGCCCCAGGTATGTCAGTCATTGTTGTGAGGGTTCCTGAGGTTCTGACCTCTGTTCAAACAGAGGGGAACATTCATAGCTTCTTCTCACCGACCTCCAAAATTCTCCAATTTATTTTTATAATCCTTTTAATACAATTTGCTGATGGATTATACATGAGAGCCACGGCCATGCTTACTTCTCTTACTCATGCATAAGGGATCAGGAGGTTGTCTCTATGATTCTTGGCCTCTTCTTCGCCTGCTTTAGTCCTTCTGGGATAACCTCTTCCCCCAATTTATCCTTCAAGGGTTCCTGTTGTTTTTTAAAGAGCCTTATTTGAACAGTTTCTCCAAATTTGTAAAACTGTCGAAAGTGGAGATTCTTCCTTACAGACCTTGATTGGAAGCTTGCAGCATTGTGTCAGGTGTTGTGTAAAACCAGTGTGACGTTCTCCAAGGCTGTGCTGTGAACCAAATGTTGTGTAAAAGCAGTGTGCCACCCTATGAGGCTGTGCTGTTCAATCAGATGATGTGTAAAAGTAGTGTGCAGCTCTCTTTGGTTGCAAAAGGACATAAGTAACGCCATTGTGTCTCCAAACACTCACTGCTTAAAGCGACATCAGTGTCCTCCTTCCACCTGGGATCCTATCTGTTTCTGACCATCATTAGGAGATGCAGAAGCTACAGAAAGAAGGGCATGAGGATTCACTCATAATGTGTTGTTATTATAATGTTACAGATCACAATGGCAAGTTACAATTCTGTCAAACTGACACGCTCAATTAAACGCTGTGGCACTGTCACTATTGTTGCAACTATATTAAGCTACCTAGCGTCTTCATGTAAGTCTTACAGAATGGTGAACACACATAGATCGACCATTGTATACTCCACACTTTATTGATGAGAAACCTATTGGGAAGCATACAGTAATTTGACTATTAAAAAATGAATAAGGTTAAGTAGACCTCCTTTACCAAAATATCAAATGTTATGATGTGGTAACATAGTCTTTCTTGAGTTAAATCCCTGGCTTGAGAATCCTGGTCTCTCGCCGATGGGTCTGTCAGCAAAACTGACCATGAGTTTGTGTTTCAGACAGCAATCCTTTGGATGTTTTGGCTAGGCAGTGATCTCCTGGAATTCTGTTCGCAATTTCCAGCTGTACAAAACGTTTTTTAACAACAGTGGATTATCCTGCCTTTCCTGAGCCACCAAATCTCTGTGTAGCTAGATGTCTTAAAGAGCAGTAAGCTGGAACATCGGGTCTCTGAGTGCTTGATTCTCAAATTCGTATTTACTTTAGGAAACCTCATTGTCCTCTATCCTCTGCTACTCTTTCCCGATGGGTTACGTGGTCCATGAAACAATCTAGAATTGATAGAACCTGTTTCATGAGGTCATTCCTCTAGGCCTGCCATGACTTCCTAAACCTTTCCAATAAAAGAACATTGTGAGAGCAGCAAATTGATTTTGGCTTCCACTTTCAAAACTTTCCATTACAAACCAATTGTTCATGCTTGTTCCTTTAAGCAGTTTTAAAATCGCATGATGGTAGTCTCCAGTCTTACAAGAAAATCCAGGTGTTCCCAGTGTCTATGATGGAAAGTCCTAATTTAATTAAATGCACTTAGTCGACTATCTTTAATTTTGTGGATAGCAGTTTTATTCTGTTTAATATGTATAGTCCCTCCCTAATTTGTTCTCTGATGCAGTGGTCTTTAACCTGTGGTCCAAGGACCCCTGGGGCTCTGCGAGGCCTACTCAAGGAGTCTGCAAATGTTTTTACAAAATTAAATAATAATAAAATGAATAAAGGATGTACGAATGAAGAAGCAAAACTGAAAATTGTGAACCTTTTTCAATATTTGATTATGAATTAAACAAAAGTTGACTGCTCCTCTACAGCAATTACTTTAAGGTAGTGGTGGATGCAGGTCTCAGCAGTCTCCTTACAATTATGGAAGCTGGCCCTGGTATTGGAACCAGTGCCACATCCCTCGGAACAGGTTGCATTGGACAGGTAATGTAGGTGTCCTCCGAGCCAGCTTCCATGACTATGACTGGCTCTTCCTCCTCATCTCCATCCATTATTCTAAGGCTTTCAGGAACTTTATTTTTCCCTTGTCTCTCATGGCGGGTCTTGGACCCAGCCAGGGTCCAATCAGACCCGATCATCAGACGGGGAGGTGAGGGGGGGTTGGAATTTGGAGAAGATGATGGAGTAACTTTTCTTTTTTTTTGGCTGGAGATCAGAAATCTAATGGTTCAAGAAGAGGTACATCATGCTCATCAGGAAGCTCAACCTCCTGTTCTCCTCGTACTTCAGAAAGATGTCTAGCTGGCTGCCTCTCCTGTTGTTCCCTTTGCTCAGTTTCCTGCGGCGACTGGGTACTAGTTTACAGCGGAAACCGATCCAATTCAGACACACTGCTTGTCGCCATGATGGCAGTGGCTGCCTCGCTGGGAGACCTGGCCTTGGGCTTAGGATCGGGTGGTGGCATTGATCCAGCGAGGGAGCAGCTAGGTGCCGAGACGGTGCAGAGTGTTGCGGGCGGTGTGCCATTGTCGCTCCCACCCCCCTCCTGAGTTCTATGGGGCGTGGCTCATTCTCTTTACAAACTTCTAGGTTCCTCGCAATAGAGGTAAATCCCCAAACTTACAAGTTTGTTTTTTCCTTTTTCTTTTTTGCACCATTTTACACATAGTGCTATTTTTAACTTTCACGACCATTGGCAGGGCGGGCCTTAGCGCGCCCCTCCTGTCATTGGGACACTCGCAAACTGGTCCTGAAGAAAGCCCTGTAAAGTCACACATATCACGGGCAGAAACATGTTGACCTCCTTCTTAGGGTAACACCAGTATATTTTATTTGGTTAGTTTTCCCTACACATAATAAGTTTTTAACATGTCAGGTTGACCAACCAATAAATGATTTTTTGGTACAACCTCTGACATTTTTAACCTTACTATAATTTTTCACTCTTCATCCTCACAAGAAACTTGCTCCGCAGTCTCCTGGCGTCGCAGCACACCGGGGAGGTACTCGATCTCTCCCGGTGGACCCGATGATGAAGCATGTCACCACTAGGGTGAGTGAGGGTTTCCTGAAAAAATTTTGTATTTTTCCGTGAAATTGGTCTTATCATCTGACCACTTACAACTGGCCTCAGACTTCACGTGCGACAACCACTTTGTACCCCTCCCTTACGGACACTCTTTCTTTGATTACTTGTGATATTAACTGGGGACCAAGAGTGCCCTGCAACCCTTTCTCTCTTTTTGTTGATATATTGATGTAGGAGTGCCACACCACGTTTCCTAAAAAGGTGTTTGTCGTCATGCCAGTGGTGGCAAAGGCAATGTGGTTTTTTTCTCTTCCGCCTGGGCCCCTTTTTAGGCAGCACCTTTCTTTGGGCCTGTCTTCAAGCTCTGTCAGTTTGCACTTTGCTGCACAAGCAGAAGAGAGAATGACTCGCATGTTGCGTTCAAGTCAATTTGTGCTGTAGGTAAAGTGGCTGTTATCTGTTGCGCACCAGGCTAAAAGCAAGAAAAACATTTAGTGCAACTGGGCATTTTTGCAGTTTGATTATTTATAGTACAGACAATATAATTTAGTGAAGTTATCTTCTCAGAAATAATGAACAACAATAGTGTATCCTTTCCATTCGAAAGTCAAACCACACTATCACCATATATAATATTTCAACCAGGATATCAACATACAGATGTAACTGTTTGCTTTATGTGCATCAAAGGGGAGACACCTATGACAGGCAGGGGAGTGCAGGGGAAAATGGAATAATCCTTAAAAAATTAATGCTGGTGTAAGCCTATGGCAGGGAGAGTGTCCAGGGGAAAATGATTAATGACAATCCTTAAAAATGTTATGCTGAATGCCGATGTGTGGCAGGCGCCTATGGCTAGAAGGGTGTAGAGGGAAAATGTCAAACATGAAGAAAAAAACTTTTAAATAAAAAGAAAAGGAAATAATTGCTGGTGGACTATGAGAAATCTATTGGGAGGCAAGAAGGTATGGGGGAAACAAATGCATATAATACATTTTATCGAACACTTTTCATAAATAATACATATTCTAGAATGATCCACGTGCATGTTAAACTAAGTGATTTCATGGAAACAAAAGATTTAAAAATAAATAAAAAAAGAATGGCAGAGCCTTCTTCTATCAATCGCCATAGAAAAGGGCTTTGAAAACTGGATATAACACACAAGTTGGCTATACAAACTGGCTGCTAGCCACTTGGTCGAAAATCAACTACAAGCATGGTGGACACAACAAAGAACACTTGCAGGCCTATGGCAAAGGCGCACTGGCCGGCTGCCCTGTAGCAAAGGCTCATTAGCTTCAAATGAAAGATGGCTCAGGAATTTTAGGTGGAAATCTTTATTCAGCAGGTTAACAGCGGTAAGTCCAGTTGGAGAAATGACAACCGTCGTTCACACCCACATAGATCTCCCCTCTCTTCCAAAGGAAAGATGCACCCATGCACCCTCCCACAATGCCAACCTCATTATCTAAAATGTGGACACGAGCGCGAACAGCAGTTTCATACACGGGTCAACCGTAAACCATTACAAACGGTGCACCGAGGAGCATGAGCACAACATAGGAAGGCCGCGCTTGTGTATACAACATACACAAAATGGCAAACGGTCACATAGTCAAACAACAACTACAAGCAAGGAGGCATGGACAACAAAGAACGCATGTAGGCCTATGGCAAAAGCACACAGCTGGCTACACAAAATGGCCACCGGCCTTATGATCAAATAACTAGGCCTGGGCAGTGAACTTCGCTCCGTTCAGGGAGTTTGACAAGTTTTATGCACTCCACGGAGCTCACGGAGTGCAGAAAACTCCGCTTCGCGATGTGCAGCTGAGTTTTTGTCCCGTTGCGAACGGTACGTTCGCGATCGCGTACAGTAAGTTCGCGAGCGTGAGTTGCCGCTCGGGTAGAATTTCTACCCGAGCGGATGAATACAGCACAAACTGAAGTTCGCACTGCACTCTGCCACTCGCAGAGTTTTTTGTAACTTCGCAGAGTTCTGCGAACTACTCCCAGACCTAACAACAACAAGCAAGAAGGCATGGTGGACACACCAAAGGACACATGCTGGCCTATGGCAAAAGAACACTGGCTGCACAAAATGGCCACATGGTCAAACAACAACTGCAAGCAAGGAGGCATGAACAGCAAAGAACGCATGCAGGCCTACGCCAACAGCATACTGGCTGGCTATACAAAATGGTTGCCAGGCACATAGTCAAATAACAACTACAAGCAAGGAGGCATGGTGGATAGAACATATCTAGACCTATGGCAAAAGCACATTGGTTGACTGCACAAAATAGCCACCGGCCACATGGTTAAACAACAACTAAAGGCAAGTAGGCATGATGGAGAGCACATGCAGACCTATGACAAAAGCACACTGGCAGGCTGCACAAAATAGCTACAGGTCACATGGTCAAACAACAACTACAATCAAGGAGGAGCGGTGGACACAACAAAGAACACATTGAGGCCTATGGCCAAAGTACTGGCTGGCTACAAAAAAGGGCCCCCAGCACATGATCAAACAACAACTACAAGCAAGGAGGCATGGTGTACACAACAAAGAACACATGCATGCCTATGGCAAAAGCACACTGGCTGGCTTCAAAAAATGGTCACCGGCCACACAGCATGGAGAACAAAGACAAATGGTGGCCTATAGCAAACACACACACACCCACCCACTGGCCAGACAAAGCCCCGCCAGCATAGCCATCATTGGGACACCCTAACTGTGTAGCGCATTGCTGGGTCGCGCTCACCTGCCATTTGTGCCTGGATTTCTGGAGGAGGACTCTGCCTGCCTGAAGCTCGCCGCACCCGCTTCGCGGGCGCCGCTTCGCCGGCGCCGCTTCGCCTGTCAAGGAGAGGAGGAGTGGAGTGGGAGACAAACGTTACCAGAGGGCTGCAGGGCTGCGAGCGTATCAGGGACTCCAATTCCCAGGAGTCCCTGAGATACCGCTGACCACTTCCGGTCCGCTCTCCCTGCCGGCCCGCCCACTGCCCTCAGACCTTGCTATATCTGGGGTTACTCCTCCCGCAGCGCGGGACGCAGCCCGGAGCAAAGACCGGGCTAAGAGCGGGCCGTTTGAGGCCGTTCGAGGACGGCAGAGGACGGCCCTGGCCCACCCCCCTTATTTCTCCTATCCCGCTTGTTATAGTATCATCGTGCTGAGACAGGTTAGCTTAAATTGAAGCTCCCTAAATTAGTAAGTCGAGTGACGACCCTGATCTCATCGTGAGCACCATGAGTACTAGGATGACACGTAGCAAAGCCTCCAAAGGTGGTTCACAAATCTGTGGCCCTATGGACGACTTCATCACCCGCACAAATATAGCCATCGATGAAGAAATATCCAAACTTCAAAGCCGGGTATCCCTAGAATTGGTAGCTGCACGTAGGCTGTCCGAGGTAATTGCCCTCTCGAAAAAATCATCCCTAGGACATATAGCCTCTGCTGTCACTCCAGCACGTCCCGTCCGCCAAATAGTATTACTACTCAGGTTGATTTACACCAGCCCCCGATTACTTCCACCCTCACTCTGCCCTTAGAACAATCACGCATTACAGAAGAGCTAAGCTTCCCTGCACCTTCTCACGCCCAGACCCCCACCCTTAATCCCCTTCCCCAAGAATTCCCAACTACTTTCCGTGTCAGTGGTGCACAACCCAAAAGAAAACGCCAATCACGCTCAGCCTATTCTCGTAAAAAGGCAAAGGTGGCAGTCTCCCACCAGCTCACAATGACCAACGCTCAGGCATGTAATGTTTTACCTGAGGGTACATCGAGCACACAGTCAGTATGCAAAAGTATGGGAGAGGGTCCAGCCAACACTACCCCAGAAGACGAGGGGGCGCAGGTACAGGACCAGGGAAGGAATGATAAGGAATTTATAGATCAAGTCTGGGAAACATTAAAAAAACTTCTCTCACCACTCGACTTAAGATTGTCTAGGATAGAAAACAATCTACTCGAGATGGAGAAGAGCATTATTGCTCTGGCCACTCTTGGCCTGAGAAGTCTTGAAAACCAGGGCGTGTCCTTATCTGACCCACATTTGCCAGCCCCTGTTTTGCAAGCTGAGCAGCACCCCCCACCAGTACCTGCAGCTGTAAGGCCTGTTCCTAAGCCGAGGACTGTGGCTGTGGATCAAGTTTCCATAACCGCTAAACCTCAGGCTACCAAACCGCAGATTCCCACACGGAACTCTAAGCCTGAAAAAGTAAATCCAAACCTGGTAGCATCCGCCAGACCCCATCCTGCCGAAACCCAGGGTCCTCATCCAAAAGAAAATTTTAGAGAAGGCTATATAGACCTTCCACCAGAGGCCAATGACTACGTGGTCGTGTTGACAGGCGTCCCTGTGATCGGCTCTGACCAACACGAAAACCACTGGTCATTGAAAAATAAAACTATGCATTGGCTTAACGTCAACAGACCGATTCCCAATGGCAAAAGAAGCCGAGTAATGATGGTCCGTAGAATACCCTGGGTGGGCCCAACCAAGAAATCTATGCAAGGGGACTGTGTAGTTGTAACTTTTTTTTTTTTATTATTTTTATTTTTGGTGTTGCATTCTCATGGTATATATTCACAATTTAAACGTACTGTAGATCAGCTTCAACATTCAGCCGCCTACGATCAATAGAGCAACTTTTAAATTTTTTCCCCCCCCCCCGACATAAAACTTGCTACTTCAGGGGTTGCATTGTACAAACTTGAACTGTAGGCCATTGTAACCAGTATCTGCATGCAGGCATTCAGCAATACTATACATAGTCTCTGGCGATAGTAGTCTCTTGACCCTCAAATCCCCTGATCCCGGACTCCTGCAGTGAACCTGGGCCACCCGCTTCCCCCCTCACATCAATCCAAGTCTTCATCGTCCCCTGAGCTGTCGCCATCCTCCCCTTCGGGCAAGGGCTCACAAATGTCCCCCCTGTATGTGTTCCACTGTGACCAAATCCTGTTCCATTTACGTGGATTATGTCTCTGTTGATATACTGCCCTCTCCGTCACCATGAGCACATCCATATTCCTGCACCATTGCGCCAGTGTCGGTGTCTCTAGTGCCCCCCAATTCTTCGCTATATCCCGCTTAGCCATCATAACTCCAATGACCACCCAGCCCTTGGCATACAACGACAAATCTGTTGGGCCCCATACGTTCAAGAGACAGATTCTGGGGTCAGGCGTGAACGGGCTCTGGAGGGCCTGACTGATTGTGCGTGCGATCCGCCTCCAGTAGGCCTGTATGCTTGGGCAGGTCCATATAGTGTGGAATAGTGTACCTTCCTCCCCACATTGTCTTAGGCAATACGGGTGTTCTGCCCTGTGCATTTTATGTAGTGTGGTGCGGGTGTAGTAGACCCTATGTAGTATCTTGAGCTGGACCAGCCTGAATCGGGTGGAAATACCCGCCTCCCTGGGTGATGCCAGAGCTGCGTTCCATTCCGCCTCATCTAGGTCTCCCACCTCATCCTCCCAGTACTCCTTCAACTTCCCAAGGGGATCCGGCAGGTTGTTCATCAATTTGCGGTAAGTGAGTGAGGTTGCACTGGACTCCATGTAGTCCGTAAGCAATCGGTCCTCTAACGGAGCCGATTCCGGCAGCGTATCCCCTGGTTCCAACACCGACAAGAGTGCGTGCCTAATTTGTATGTACCTGTATGTTTCTGTTACCTCCAGGTTGTATTGCTCCCTCAGTGTCGCAAAGGAGAGCACGCCCTCCCTCGTCCATAGGTCGCCCACCACGGAGATCCCAATAGTGTCCCACTGCTCAAACCCTTTTGAACTGCGCAGGCTGCCGAGTGCTTTCGTGTCCCACAGTGGCGTGAGGCCCGTGATCACTCCCTCCCATGCCAGTCGCCGTTGCGCTTTGTGCCAGATGGTCACTGTGTGTTTGGTAGGTCCCTCAAGCTTCCGCACTAGTCCTTTGTTGTAGAGTGGGGCCAAAAGGGTGGAAGTGCCCAGCTGGCGCCTGTCAGCCTCGTATGCCGGGTCGTCTTGTGCCGCGTGAACCCACTGGTTGATCACCTTGAGGTGAGCGGCCCAGTAATACAGTTCGAGGTCGGGGAGGGCTATCCCTCCACTGTACCAGTCCCTGGTCAGCTTCAGTCGCGCCACCCTAGCCGGTTTGTCACCCCACAGAAGGCCGGACAGCTGTGCCGCCACGTGGCGGAAAAATGATACGGGGACCATCGCTGGGGTGTTTTCCAGGACATAGAGGAAGCGAGGCAGTGCCATCATTTTGAAGAGTGCCGCTCTACCTAATAGTGTTAAGGGGAGATTCTTCCAGTGGCGCACGTCCGCCTTTAGCCTGTCTAACTGGGGCTTAAGATTCAGCTCCATGGAGGTCGAGTGATCCCTCGTGATCCATATCCCTAGATATTTAAAGGAGGTGTGCTCTACGATCAGTTGGCAGTCCTCAGGCAAGGCTGGAAGGTCGCCTTGCACCATGAAGATGATGGACTTGGACCAGTTAAGTTTGTAGCCCGAAGCTGTACCGTGGGTTTCGCACAGTGCCAGTAGGACCGGGATGCCGTTCTTGAGGTCCATGAGGTAGACGAGCATGTCATCGGCATATAGGGATACTCTATCTTCCCAATCACCTCCCCATTGTATGCCTTTCAGCAGCCGGGTGGTTCTGATAATTGTGGCTAGGGGTTCCAGCACTAGGGCGAACAGCAGTGGCGAGAGTGGACACCCTTGTCTCGTGCCCCGTGCCAGCGGAAACTCTCTTGATATGTGGCCATTTGCGGTCACTCGCGCCACGGGTTCGGCATACAGTAGCCTGACCCATGATATGAACGTCGGGCCAATACCCATATGTTCCAGGACCGCAAAGAGATAGCGCCACTCCACCATGTCAAACGCCATTTTGGCATCTAGTGACAGTACCGCCGCTGGTTCCCCCAACCGTGGTGCTCGCGCCAGTACCCCGTGCAGCCGTCTCAGGTTCAGCGCCGTACTCCGGTGCGGCATGAAGCCTGACTGATCCGGGTGTATCAGGTGTGGCAGGTGAGGCAGGAGCCTGGTGGCCAACAGTTTCGCCAGGATCTTACTCTCTGCATTGAGGAGAGAGATCGGGCGGTACGAGCCGCAGTCCTCAGGGGGTTTGCCGGGTTTGGGTATCGCAACAATTGTGGCCGTGCGTTGGTCAGGAGGCAGTCTCCCTCGTTCCCTACACTCTTGGAACATATCAAACAATGGAGTGGATAGCGTTTCGGACATCACTTTGTACCATTCTATCGGGACCCCGTTGGGGCCTAGCGCTTTCCCCGGGTGCAGTGCCGTTATGGCCATCTGTATTTCCTCCGCTGTCAGGTCGGAGTCAAGCTCGTCCCGTTGGTCGGAGGTGAGAGTGCGGGTCTGCACTCCCAAGAGCGAGCTTTCTGCCATCTCCCGTGTGACCTCATACTCAGGGGTGTACACGGAGTGAAAGTGGTCTGCCAGGAGCTCCACTATTCTCGCCGGACTGGTGTGTGTCTCGCCATTGGGGTCTTTCAGCTGGAGTATGGTCTTCTGACCTCCCCGCTCTTTCTCCAACCACGCCAGGAGTTTCCCTGCTTTGTCGCCTATATCGTACACCCGATTCGCAGTGGCTGACATTTGTTCCCTCACTCTGTGGCGCAGAAAGTCGGTATGTCGTTGCTGGGCTATTCGGAGCGCGTGCTGCGTGTCCCCGTTTGGGTTCCCTTCGTGGTCCTGCGTTGCCTTGGCCAGTTGTCCCTCTAGCCCCACCCGTTCCTGACGCTGCGTGCGCTTATGTTGTGCTATCACTGAGATAGCCTGCCCGCGGAGCACCGTTTTGTAGGCCTCCCACAGGACCGTAGGCGACGCCACTGATCCCACATTTTCGGTGAGGTAAGA
This sequence comes from Lissotriton helveticus, assembly GCF_964261635.1. NCBI lineage: Eukaryota > Metazoa > Chordata > Amphibia > Caudata > Salamandridae > Lissotriton > Lissotriton helveticus. The sequence goes on along the minus strand of NC_136057.1, from coordinate 49,467,734 downwards.
TCGCGTACTTCTTTTCAAGGCCTTGGCTATATCAGGCACCCCAAGGTATCCCGGGTAGATAGGGAAGATCCGCCTACTGGCCCGTTCCTGACTGGAGAGAGTCAGTGTTAGCGGGGAGTGGTCTGAGACCCCTCGCGGTCTAATCTGTGAGTCAGTGAAAGTGAGGTGTCCCCCTCCCGACGTCAGGAAATAGTCGATCCGCGACAAGCTGTCGTGAACCGTTGAGTAGTAAGTGTAGTTCCGGTCCACTAGGTGGAGCCGCCTCCATATGTCCACTAAGCCTTGCGCTGTTATGAAGTCTTGCAATTTAGAGTGTGCCGGTGTTTGTGTACGTATCGGGTACCTATCTAGGGAGTCATGAGCCACTGCATTAAAATCCCCGCCCAGCACAAGAGTCCCCTCTGGAAGGTCTAATATGAATTTGCCTAGTTCCGGGAAGGCGACAGTGTGCAGCGCCGGCGGGATGTATACCGACACTATGTTGAGTGGTTCTCCCTCCCATTGTCCATGTACCGCTGCGAAGCGGCCCTGTGTGTCCGTTGCCACTGATTGAATTACAAACTTGGACGACCGGTGAATTAGTATCCCGGTGCCTCGGGACCCTCTCGTGAACTCAGAGTGTGCCACCATGCTATAGCCCCTCCTGTCTACGGCCCTAGTGGCCGTGCCTGTGAGGTGCGTTTCTTGTAGTAGGACCAGGGCGGGATTCATCCTTTTTATACTCTGCAGGACCAGCCCTCGCTTGATTTTGTCGCCCAGGCCCCTTACGTTCCATGACATGAGGCGCAAGGGGGACCCCCCCCCTACATTAGTGTCCTCCCCCATCCCGTGCGTGTATGCGGATTGAGAAGTTGTGCGTATGGAGGACCAGGAGGTCCGTGTAGTGACTCTGCGCGCAGTATCGTGACAGTGGCATGTTGTGGTTGTGCGCCCCCTTGTAGCAATCTTGACCCCTCGTAGAAACTAAGAACCATAACCCCATCCTACCCCCAACACCCCCCCTCCCTGCCCCCCTGCTCAACGGACTCAAAACTGCCCGCCCCCCCAACTCAGCAGAGTGCTTGATCCCCCCCCATAACATAGTACTTGCTCGCTGGGGTGAAGGTTTCTCCGTGGTCGGCGGCCCCCTTCCTCAGCTGCGGAGGCCCTTCCGCCCAGTGTCCAAAGCGGCCTTGTCAGTCTCTGTTTTCAGCGGTTCATCCAGTCGTCAGCAGTGAGTCACAGCCCCCCGTCCGCACTGTCCTCATGAAGATCAGCCAAAGGGGAATGTACCTCCGTGTCTTCGTCGTTGGTGTGCGAGCCCTGCCGCGAGCCAGCATTACGGTGTTTGGTCTGCCTGTTGGAGCGACGGGGGAGGCCCGTCGGTCTCCATCCCTCCAACCAATCTTGCGCCACCTCCGGGGAATCAAAAAACCAGGTCTTGTTGTCAGCCACGACCCGAAGCTTTGCCGGGAAGATCATGGAGTATGGGATTTCCCTGGCTCTCAGTTCTTTTTTGACTTCAAAGAAGGTCCTCCTCCTCCGTGCCACCTCGGCCGTGTAGTCAGGAAAGAATGCGAGTGTCGCATTCTGGATTTTAATGGGAGGCGAGTTCCTTGCCGCCTGTAGGATGGCATCTCGATCCCTGAAATTGAAGAGTCTCGCTATTATTGGTCTGGGGTTTGTGCCAGTTTTGTGGCGTCCTCCTGGCACCCGGTGCGCCCTTTCCACTGTGAAGAAGGCCGAGAGTCCTTTGGGCTTCAGAGTCTCTTTGATCAGGTTCTCGACATACAGATCCATCGCCCTCGTGTCTTCCGATTCTGGCACACCTATTATGCGTATGTTATTTCGTCTTGAGCGCCCTTCCTGGTCATCAAGCTTTTCGCGCAGTTCCTTGTTTTCTTTAGTGATGCGTTCCATGCTGATCTGCAGTTCGGACACGTCTTCGACCAAGGATTTGGTCACCACTTCCATGTTGTTCACCTTTTCCGCCATTTTATGAAAGTCTGCCCTTATGAGCGTAATCTCGGCTGAGATCGACCCCACCGTGGCTTGTACCTGCGTGAGGGCTCGCATCACATCGTCTATTGTCGCCTTCTTGCCCCCGGGCCCGTCGGTCGTTTTACTTGATTGTGATTTGGCCTCCTGCGAGGGAGAGCCGGGCTTCTCATATGCGAACCGATCCAGGCGTGACTGCGCCGCCACGTTTTTGGGTCCTTTGCCTGCCATGTCGTCGTCGCCCGGGCCGACTTGGTGCCGTGTAGTCGTCGCACTCCAAGCTCCACAGGGGCTGCGCCTCACAGACCTCCTCTGATAGTTAATAGAGGCAGTTCCGGGGTCCGTTCAATGTGTAGGTGTGGGGTGCCGCCTTCGAGGGACTGTCTAGGCACTGCGTTCAGTGAAGGCGTCCAGCTGGACCGGATCTTCCTTGTGTGGAGGTGAGAAGCCACCTGCAGGATCTCGGGCTGCTGTGCGGGGTATGCCGCTGATCTGCGTGGCCCTGAGGGAACTATCCCTGCCCTCTTTGAGTGCCTCACGTGCCCCCTTCTCTTTGCGGCCGTCGGGCCCCTGCTCGGGCTCTCTGGTGTTGATGTGGGGCCCCGTGCCGGCGCTAGCCAGTTCTTGCCGGGGAACGGACGGGCGCCCCGTGCGAATGTGTTTCAGGTCTCAGGCCTCAAGCCGGGCGTGGGCGACCTCTAGGTTCTCTGCGGCGTCTGGGCTCGTTGCCGCTCAGGGCTCCCTTGGGGAGTTGCTGCGTGGTACCGTGAGTCAGCGCGGACTCCGCCGGCCAAGATGGCGGTCGCCGGCCCGGGTTCCGCCTCTCCGTGTGTCACCCTTCGTCCACGCCGGGCGTCTGCGATCTCTTTGCCCTCACCTCTAGTGCGCCTCCCGCCAGGCCCCTCCTGCTCGTGATGTCCGGCGACGGCGGCTGGGTGCTCCGGTCAATCTTCCACCGCCGCACTCCGTTGCTGGGCACTTCCGGCGTTCCTGCGCCCGAGATGGGCCACTTCCACCCGGCCTGCCACGCACTGTAGTCCCCGGTCCGGACGCTGTGTACAGGCCCCTCCTGGGCACTGCCAGAACCGCACTTCCCGACCTCGGATCGAGGTCCCGCTTGCACGGTATGTCGCCGCTTGGTCCTCGGCTTCCGTGCCTTCCCGCTTGGGAGGTTACAGGAACGGATGGATGTTCGGATTGATCCAGGGAGCCGCCTCAGTCACGGAGCTCTCCCTCTAGGCTGCCGCCATTGTCGGCTGCTAGCCACGCCCCCGCGTAGTTGTAACTTTTGAAGACCCACACACGGCGCACCATATCTGTTCCTGGCCAACTAGTGAAGACTCTTTAGTCATACCAAGGCCGCTATCCTATTTTTATCCCCCACGCCAAGCGCATACCCAAGCGGATAACTGGTCCTTGGTGCAGCACCACCCATGGAACACCCTTCCCTCGAGGCAAAAGAATACTCTTTTACACTGGAATGGCCTTTCAACCTACAACAGATTTGGAGGCCTGGAGGAGGTCGATTGACTTTCTATGTTCCCAGCATGTCCACAACTAGCAAAAACATCATCTCCACAGGTTACAGACATACTTGGAAATCCAACCAACGGCCCTCCAACTAGCCAAGCCGGGCTTCTGACTCTCTTGCCCCGGGTCTTGGAACCGATCAAAATGGCTATTTTAGATTGCAAAAGTGTGGAAACGAGGCCAGACAGCCCCTGTCCGATCCCCCCTCCTCCTGTACAATCTAATCCAATGGAAATCGACCTGCCTGATAGAGCTGCCTCCCCAGGCGATTCTTCACTGAGGGTCTTAAGCTGGAATGTGGCTGGCCTTGCACGTAACTTTGATAACCCGGAATGGAACACCTTCCTGGCACCCTATGACATTTGTTTGCTACAGGAAACATGGTGCCAGGAACCTAGACATAGAGTGGGGTTTTCGACCTTCCATGTTCCGGCTGTATGTCACCAAGGTTCTAAAGGACGCCCATCCGGTGGTCTTCTTATCTGGATCAACATAGCACTTGACCTCAGTGTTTCTCAAAGGACCACCGAAACATCTGACCTTCAATGGCTAACACTGCACTACAAAGGGGGAAGGAAACTAGAACTATTTAATCTCTACTTAAGGGGCAACAGGAACGGAGGATCTCTAAACTCCTTAGGCTTAAGTAACAACCTGTCTGCTTGTGACGCCGACTCTCTCGTCCTGCTGGCAGGCGATTTTAATTGCTGTTTTGAGCCTTTAGCCAAAGAAGATATTCTGGATACCAACGATGAGGATAACAGGAGGGGCATCCCTATTTTGAACCTCGAACCGATCCCTAAATGGACACAAAAGGCGATCGATATAAATGCTCTTTGCATGGAGTACAACTTGAGAGCAACGAATGGGCGTTCTAAATCAGATCCCATGGGTGCCCATACATACAATAGGACGGGCCACTCATCCAGAATTGACTTTGTTATGCTTAACTATAACCTCTGGCCATATCATCAAGACATGGAGGTCATAGAGACCTGTGACAGCGACCACAACCCTCTCGCTTTAACCATTTCTGTCCCCTGGCAAACTGGGTCTCAAGAAACTACCAATCAGTTATGGAAAGCTTCACATGAGATTCTTCGCTCAAACTGTGGCAGACGTCTTAAATGGGCAAGAGTCTCAGCGGATGAGGCTAGGATGTCACAAGCTGAAACCATCTTACTAGAGGCTGAATCTAGGCTTGATAGCACTAATAGCGATAGCAAGATGTTTTTATCGTTATTTACGGAGACTGTAACGGCACTAAGTGGGTTGTTCATCATTCCCAAACCCAGCTCCAGAACTGCTTCAAAGGGGGCCCTGAGAACAAGTGAAAAGTGGTTCACAGCTAAGTGTCGACTTGCTAAGGGTGATCTTGTTGTTGCAGTAAAAGGAAAAGACCAAGCTACCATCAGGTCTGCAAGGAAACTTTATAGGAAAACTGTGACTGAGGCCAAGCGGTCATATGATTTCAACTTTTGGCGTGACCTAACGGAGGCGAGCACAAGGAAAGATGCTAAGGGGTTCTGGGACTTGCTAAGATCAAGAGACAAGCCCATTGACCAACAACTGACTTGTAATATCCCTGGTGTTGCCTGGTTTGCCCACTTTTCGAAATTGTATTCGGCTCAGACAGGGCCTCCGCAACCAGACCCGCTCCTAAGGCTCAGTTCCACAGATCTCCCACCAAATGAAGTCCTATTTACCACCTTGGAAGTAGAGAAGGCAATCAGGTGTACTGTTTCTAACAAAGCGGCAGGACCTGACGGGATCCCGGGTGACCTTATAAAAAACAATCCCCCATTTTGGAGCAGATTAATTGCTGCTCTTCTTAATGAGGTTATGTTGGGGGGGTCTTTCCCTGACTCCTGGAGGGGCGCTGAAGTAGTCCCCATTTTCAAGAAGGGTAGCAGGGAAGACCCAGCCAATTACCGCCCCATCAGTTTGCTGGATTCGACGCAAAAGGTAGCGGGGAAAGTGGTATTGGGCAGGATCCTGGAGTGGGTGGATGAAAATCAGATATTGTCTGATTTCCAGGCGGGTTTTAGATCAGGGACAGGCACCGTCGAGCAGACATTCCGCCTTTTAATGCTCTATTGGAAGGTAGTGGTGCTAGGAGGGGGCAGCTTATACTTAGTCTTTATAGACTTAAAAACAGCCTTCGACCTGGTTCCAAGAGCATTATTGTGGAAGGTCCTTGACGAGCTAGGTCTACCTCCCTACTTGTTGGCCTTGCTGATAAAATTCCATGAAAACAAATTTGCCCAAATCAGATGGGGTGCCCAGGGAGAAAAAACCCTGTGTATTCCAGTAGACAGGGGCGTCCGCCAGGGGTGTGTGCTTGCCCCCACTCTGTTTTCGCTTTACGTCAATGGAGTGGTGGAGCACCTTCTTCAACATCCTGCAGATGCACCATCCCTGGCTGGAAGGAAAATCCCGACGCTCCTGTTTGCGGACGACACCCTCCTGATTTCGAAATCACCTGCAGGCATACAGTCACTACTTTCCAGCTTCAAGGCCTTCTGTGACACCAAGGGACTGGCCATAAATATTGGCAAGACCAAATTTCTTGTCCTCAACCCCCCTAAGAAATCTGTTAAACCCCCCACTCTAGATTCTGCCACACTAGAACGGGTCAAAGAATTTGACTATCTAGGCATACGTCTTTGTGATAGTATGAACTGGAAGGCCCATCACCAAAAAGTGTTTCTAACCCATAAGAGGGTTGTTGGTGCTTTACTTAAGGAGCAGCGTGCTTCCACCATAAAACCTATTGGGGCACTTCTTGATATTTATAGGGGCAGGGTTGTGAGTGCAGCACTGTATGGCGCAGAACTTTGGGGTACCCAGAGAGTGGATACTTTGGCCCACCTAGAAAATAAATTTCATAAAGACCTGATGAGGCTACCCCAGAGCACCCCCACAATCCCCCTTTTGCTTGACGCAGGTACTCGTCCTATCTGCGAGCAAGCTAAATTACGCCCCTTACTATTATGGTCTAGAATTTGGAACGTCCCCGAACTCCACAGCTATGCAGACGCCCTAAAAGATGTACTGTCCTTACCTGGCTGGCATAAGATCGCCTGGCTCAGAGAGGTTAAGAGGGCATTGTACAAGCTCGGTCTAGGAGCTGCATGGGAAAATAAAACAGCACCTCCTAAACAAGAACTGAAGAAGGCTTATTGGTCTTGGGTGGATAACGAGAGACTTGGTAAATCAAATCACCCAAGATCTGTTGCCAATTTCTTGATGGTTAAAGATATCCCCTCCAGAGAACCATATTTGGATTTGATTCACAGTTCACATGATAGGGCATTATACTTTAAATTCAGGGTTGGGGTTTTACCTTTATGTCAGTTTACCTCTACCTGGAAACCACCACTGCAAACTGTACCCTATTGCCCATTCTGCGAGCTAAAAATTGAATCTGTCGCACACTTTCTATTTGAGTGTCGAGTCTATATGGCCCCTAGACGGAGGTGGTTGAAGCCTCTTTGCAGGAGCCTGGGAACTCGCTCACATCTGGAAGCTATAAGAATACTGCTCTCAGATACAAGACCCTTTTTTGCCATTTGTTTGGCTAAATTCCTAGGCTGGGCTTGGCGCATAAGATCTGCTAAACAACTAACGATACAGTAAAATGTCCCTTTTTCATGTTTCATAAATTTTAAGATTCTCTTGTGTAAATATGAAATGTTTTTAATGGTAATATGAATTGTAAATTGCTTTGTTTCGACTATTGTTTTTATGCTGTCATGTTTTGCTTTTATGATATGTTTCTATATCGAAATAAAGCTTTACTACTACTGTATCCATGGGAGGATATAAATGGCAACAAGAGCGAAGCTTCTCTTCGAACCATACGGAACTACCACAGATCTCCGCAGAGCAGCGCCTGCACGCTGGCTCAGGCTCAACCTAATAAAGGACTCTACCCATTCCAGAGAACACCCATCTAGATGGAATGAAAAACATTTTTTCCTTCCCAGTCCCACTATCATAATAAAGGTTTTTGATTTGTTAACAAGCAGGCCCAGTTCCGCCTTGAAAGTTGAATAAGAGCCAATCAAGCGCTGTAGGGCCAGAGGTGTCCTGTCCATCAAAACCGCATCATCTGCATAGAAGAGAGCAGACAGCCATAAGCCTCCTGCTGAGGGAACATCTCTGCCCTGCGCAGTCAAAACTTCATTCCAATTATTGGTGTTCAAGGAAAAAAAGAAAGAGGGCAAGGACACACCCCCGTCGCACCCCCTTTTTACTTTTAAATATTTCCGAACATTCCTCCTGTTTACCAAACCCGACTACTGCCCCTTCCTCTCTATAAGTCTCCCTAGTAAAAAGAATCATGGAGTTGTTTACTCCCATCGACTCCAAAAGAACCCACAATTTTGAGTGGTTTACGCAGTCGAAGGCCGCGGAGAAGTCACAAAAGCCATTTAAAACTGGCCCTTTTTTGCGCAAACATATTTTGCTGCAAGTAGGGGTGAATTTTGTCTGTGGTCCATCGTACCCCTCCCCTTTCTAAACCCGTATTGTGTCTCAGCTAAAACATTATATAACAAATGCCCACTCCTCCAGTCTATTTAGGAGCAATCTCCCCGTTAGTTTGGCAGCGCTATCCAGAAGGGAGATTGGGCGGTAATTTGCAGGATTCAAGGGATCCTCCTTCTTATATGTGGGGATAATCACGGATTTGTTCTAAGATACCGGGAGTCGCACTTTGGAAACTGTATTAAAAACTTGGGTCAAGGGTGGAGCCCATACATTTTTATGTACAAAGAGATATCCAGAGGAACCCCATCTGACCCTGCTGCCTTTAGGGCAGGCGATTGAGAGAGTGCAAGCTCAATTTCCTCTAATGAGAATTCCATCCCCAAATGGTCAGTCATCAAGTCCTAAGGTTTTTTTGTAGCGCTATCCATCTCTACATTAAAAATGCCCTGGAAGAGAGACACCCAGGTCGATTGATCTATATGAATATCAAGAGAGGGGACGCCCTGATCCTGCCGAAAGGGGCATTTACCACCCTCCAAAATGCCTCGATATCTTTACTCCTCTTAGCCTCACACAAATTTACCCATGCTTCATCTTGTAACTCCTTTTTTCTCACCGCCCTAGCTGTCTTACAGTCAGCTCCTTATCAAATCTTTGTTTCTGGGACTTGTTTTAAGAGCAGTGCCAAGATCTTTGGAGGCCTTTGAGCAATTTGTCTCAAACCCCCTTATCGATGGAGTGTTTCTTATAGCTGGATGTAAAAGATTAGAATTTATAGATATTAAAATTTTACTAAATGCTATTACTACTTGATGACTATCAGTGTTGGTGTCTAAGCAGGATTCAATGTCAGGTAACACCTCCTTTGCAACCTTTGGGAGGAAGGAAATAGGGTTAATTTTCTCTCAATTAAGAGTAGATCAATTTTTCCTACTCGGAATCGTTTTTTGGGGTAAATATTGAGCTTGACTTAGCAGAAAGAGGCCAAACAGAACCAAAAAAAAGAAGGAAAGCATGATCACTGAACTGTCAACTCGTCTATGGAGGATTTAATACATCTCTTAAAATTAGTCTGAATAATTGTAAAATCAGATGTCGAGGTAACTCTTGTAGGTTGAAAGGTGAGGAGCGGTTGACCAGTCATGCGGAGATACAGGTTTATTATAACTAGTTCACAAGTTAATGAAACATTTTTTCAAATGCTTCCGTAGTTATGATGCATAAAATGGACTAGCAACAAATTATTAGTGTCAGTTACCCCACAAATACATTGGTCTGAATTGGGGCTACAGTAAACATGAAAATCCAGAGCTCAAATTAAAAAAAGTCAACATGTTTGGTATGTTAACAGAGATTCCAATATTCCCGCCAACTAATCTGTCACCTGTGTATAATTCTTAAAATTATTACTATAAAAAAGAATGCGTAACAAACTAATTTTCCCAGAACCTTCAGTGATGATAACATGAAAATTGGGCGAGTCATTGATAATGGTCACCTTAGATAGGGTGATCGTGTTTGCTACAATTCTGAGTAAGCTCCCTTAGATCTACCTGCTGCTGATGGAACTGCTGGCGTAACAAAGGAGCTGTAGCCATTTACATAGACAGACTGCTCTGCCCAATTTTCCTGAAGGCAGATAATATCAGTAAACACTTTATTCCAATTTTGATTAACCTTTTTGTTTTCATAGCCTGCAAGTATTCCTAGAGAGAATCTTTATATCACTTAGGGACTCCTGCGACCAAATCGCTGTCGGTACTGGTGAAATGGATGATGTAGGGTCAATTGGTAAGGATGTAATACTGCTTAGTGAATCTAAAATGTCCAACTGAACCCTCTCCACGGGTACCAAACCAGAAAACATTTGATAATAGTTATAAAGAACAGACTGAGGAGGCAAATGATTTAGGAAAGATCAGTACAGAACTCCACATATGGTGGATCGTGGGAACCTAGCCAGTGAGAAAAATTACAGGTTATCCCCAAACTTTGGGTTCGCCTTACCAGAAAAGAAAATGTATTTTCTTGAGTCCCCTCACTCACCCAGGGTTGCCCCTAGGTGACATGCTTCATCAGTGGGGCCATCCCGAGCATCTACTGCTTGGGGCGTGCTGCGATTTGCGAAGGATACGTAGCAGCACTGGTTTTGTGAAACTATGTGTGATGCAGTGTATGGTGGAGTGGTGATTAGTGCTATTTAAAAAATCCTAGCTAGTGAGCTCAATTATTTATTCCTGCTTCTAGTTGGTATGTTAAAAAAGGGGGTTAGACAAAGGAAGTATAACTTATGTGGTCATAGTCCCTAATGTCCTGTCGCCATGTTTCAAGGTGTCCCCTACACCTCTTCTTCAGGACAACATGGGGGCCAGCCCCATGTATGCCACTCCTGTAAATGAACCGAAAATGACTTTAAATAAGTACAGACACACCTAGTGTGTGTGTCTCTTAATTATACATACGGTTAACGTTGTACCCACAGTATCTGTGATAGGGAGAGAAAAATAGTTTGTAGGTTAATACATTTAATACATTAATACATTTTGCCTGCCCTACAGGGCAGGCCATGTTATTTTCAACAATAGTGAGGTTAGTGCCTATATAATATAAACAAAGCAATAGTGTGTGTTCTTTTCTTGTGCTCCTAAAATAAAGAAAATATAATCACAAACAGTGGATTGCATTCAGTCTGTGTCTGCTCCGATGCGGCCCCCACAGCGGGACCTCGCTGCTCCCTTCAAGCGCCTCTGGGTGCGGGAAGAGTGATGCATCGTGTGGTGGGCCTTAGGGCTCTAGTCAGGGCCATGGCTCTGCTCTGATGTGTCCCCCTAAGTGGGACCTCACTGCTGCCTTTAAGAGACTCCGGGCGCAGGAAGAGTGACGCATGTACTGTGGAGCCTGGGGACTGTAGTCCGTGCCCGGCCCTTCTCCGATACGTCCCCAGGGAATCTCTAATACAGTGCTCTACCTTGCACTCACTTCAATTGTCCAACTTGAGCATATTTGGAGACTTGAATCTTCATCTTGATCTAATCAACAATAAAGAAATTTAGGACTTTACTAATGACCTGGCTACTTTCTATTTAGCTCAGTTAGTAAAACATTCAACTATGAGGCCGGCCATCAGCTGGACCCTGTGTTTTCCAACCTGGCCACCGTTCAAACTGCTCCCCCCTATTCCAGTGACCTGGTCAAAACATTATGTGGTGCCTATGACTATTGATAAACCTAGCATTGAAAAAACATTACCGGTAACCCCACAATGAGAAAGCTGTGGCATAAACTTGACCCATCTGCCTTTTCAAGGTTTATCGAAAGGAGTGTGCCTCTATTAGACTTCAATGTAGAACGAGCGGAGACTTCCATCAAAGCATGGAAATCTGCTCTATTGTGAACAACCTGATTAAACCCACCTCCACTCCTGGATTAGCGAAAGCTTCTAACAGCCACTGCAGCAAGATTGGTCAATGATCTTTATCTTTACTTTAACAGGGGTGAGGAAACAGTCAAACCTTTCTCTCTTGACACAGGGGCCTACCACTCGCAATGGGCTCCCTTGGACCAATTGGATTTACATGATGCAGATTCTATTTCCACCTTAATGCGTCAAGTGAAATCTCGATCTCCAGATGACCCCTTTAAACCTGACAATATTTTGAAATTTCAGGAGTGCGTCACACCCATATTTCTAGAATTAGCCAAAATCACGCTGAGCACAGAAGAAGTATCAATATGGAAACACGCCAAAGTGATCCTTCACTAAATGCCACTCAGCCAGAAAACTATTGACCCATTTCCCTTCTGTCATTTCTGTCCAAGGATGTGGAGAAACATGTAAACAATCTCCTAACTAAAATATTAGAACAATATCAAATATTAGATTGTTCCCAAAATGGATCTGGATCATACAGCACCAAAACTGCTTTTTTAACAGTTACCAAATCCCTTTGCAGTACTACAGATGCTGGCAAATCCCAGGCTCTGATACTCCTAGATTTAAGTGTGGCTGTCTCACATGCAATAATATTAACTTGCCTCACTGACCTGGGGGTACAGGGCAAAGGTCTGACCTGGTTTACCTCCTTTTAGGTTTCGCCTTTTTTTTTTTTTTCCTCTCCGCCCCTTTTTAAAACGTCATTGCGGCGGTGGGCGTATGTTATTTTTTTGGGGGGGGAGGGCATGTTGTGTTCAGTTCATCGTGGCTTTTGCAGGAGTGGGCTGCGCGATTTCTGTTGCCGGGATGTGTTCCTCGATTTGCGAGCAGGTAAGCAGCATTTTCTTATAATTTTATTGTAACTTTGTACGTCTTTCCGTTTTTGTCGTCTGTGTATTGTTGTGGCTTCTCTCCGTCTTGTCGTTTCCGTGTATGGCCGCCCACAGAATTGGTGTAAACTCGTGGCTGTCTTCTTTGTTTGCCTTCTTTGCGTGGCTCGTCCCCCACACCCCTCGTTGCTTGTGTGCGTGAGCTCCTCACCCTTCCCCCCCACTCGTTGCTTGTTCAAAAATTCTTATGCCCAACACTTGGAGCGCCGTACCTTACACCTACATGTTGCATTGCTGTGTTAAGAACCTCGTTTTGTAATTGTAGGAACGTCTGAATCTGAAGCACACATCAAATTTGACCAGCCCACATGAGCCTGCCTCGATCATAAAACTGACCTCCCTAAATGACTGTTGAAGTGCCTGAGGTCGAGGTATTGTTTTAAAGGGAACGGCAGGCGTGCGAGCTCCTTTTGGCCGATGGTTCTGCTGCTATAAGAAGCCTTTAGACAGGGAAGGGTCTTTGTGAATGACAGGCGTGTGAACTTTACCACGAGCTCCGACTAGAGTAAACAAACCCATGTTGCCTCAGCAACTCTCCCTTTGTCATTTGCAGAAAAGCAATTGTTTTTGAGTCCGGATGCTGTTTTACAGCAGTGTCATAATGTTAATGCTTTGGGTGCGGTATTGATTAACGATTGCTTTTCGCTTTGGTCTGCCTGTGCCCCTCGGCCGACCCCTTTATTTCAAATAGAAAACACTTCAGAACATTGATCCTTGTGCTTAATTATAGGGTCTTTGCGTTGCACACATGGCCCCGAGGCACCAGGAGGGGCAGAACGCATCGACCTAAGTAGGCCTTGGCCACCCACAACATGTCGATATTGGTGTAGCAGGAGCTCGGACATTCGTGGCACGGAATAAGGAGCAGGTCCCACTTGTGTTAAGGTCTTTATTTTATGCCTTGCATTGTGTCAATGTGCAGACCTCTCAACAATGTATCGCACTCAACATAGATGGATACAAAAGCAGTGCGAGAATTTAGAAAGCGGCAGGAACACAACACAGTAAATCAGAATTGGAGGGGCTGAGCACTATGTTAAAAGCATGTTCTTATTGCATAGTCCTCGCATGTAATGATACAAAAAGCCTGCAAAGCTCATCTAGGCTGGCCAGGGCAACTTGTCTTTGTGCAGCACGACACCCCTAGCCCCACTTACACATGGCAGTTTTAGGCCTTTTGTCATCACACTAGAGATTGGAGGGCATCAGGCTGGAGCGACGTACTTTATTCCCTGTTAGGCCATTAGTTACATATTGCACCTCCCCTGGTGGGGCTTCATTTTCCCTCCAGCTTAAATCAATAGCTAGCTCATCACTAGCACACAGATCCCAAAATTCCACACATCATCACATTATTAGAGTATTCGCACTCCACATTATACAGCATTTCCACACAACAGATGTGTGCATACAAACCAAGACACTACAGACACTTGTTGGCTGTCAGCGTATCTTACTCCCTACCTCCACTGCCTTGTTATCCCTTTCCAATAGGTGGGAAACCCCAAAACTTCATTTTTAAGCTTTCTGCTGACTTATGAATACTAGGCTCTTCTGTAACCAGAGCTGGTTATTTACCCTAAAATTATACAAATCTGCAGTGTGAACCTCCCAGAAAACAAACACTAGTTCACTTCCCCTTCATAGTCCATTATGCGAGCCCCCCCCCCCCCTTTCACCCTTGTGGTGCTCATTCTGTATTCATCCCATAAACCTAATAACCTTTTTTAGCTTGACTATTTAGTAACCAGTTATGGTCTATTCCTT